>NW_023604295.1:33264459-33311857 GCF_014898055.3 Talpa occidentalis | reverse complement strand
ATTAACTAAGGTTATATACTTTATTTCTTTCTCCAGTTACCTGCTATGGGTATGGATTTTATTCCCCATTCTTAGGACCATGCCTGCTCTACTTATACCTTTTTCTTTGTATAATATTTGCAAATCAGTTCAAATTGTGCTGTTAGTTTTTTTACTCTTGTAACATTAATCTAGAGTGAAGGTAGTAAGATTTTGCATGTCTGTCTGAATTTTTAAGGGGAAATATTGTTTCTCAACTTCAGGACACTTATTTTAGCAAGTCATCCTCTCATTTTTTTTCAGTTTGATCTTTCCAATTAAGGAGACCACATTTAGTAGTTGCTAGTTGAGACTTGTGTTCTACAATTCTGACTTAGTTCCTCATCTGACCCTCTCTCCCCCTGGCTCACTGAGTCACAATGTGATCTCCAGCTGCTGGTGCTCTGCTGTCACACACAGCAGGTGAGATTCTGGGGTAATCCAGAGTCACCTTGGAAGTGATTTCAGGAAAAGGTGAAGATTTCTGTCCTACACTGATCATCTTTGACTGGTTTACTGTAGATGGTACTAACATTATAACTGATTACCCCAAGTCTGTCTCAGTTCCAGCCCATATGGAATTTTGATTTTAGAAAATCATTCAGTGAAATATATTTCTGTGCTTGGTAGTCAATGATCGCTTACCAAAAAAAAAAAAAAAAAAAGGTGATGGGAAATAAAAATAAACTTATGATAATTCCCATACATTTAACCTTTATCTAGTGAGTAATACAAAAAAGGAATGAAGCAGGCTCTGCTGACCAGCATTTGCAAATGGATTCCAGGAGTGTTAGAGTTGCCAAAGCAATCTCTGAATCCTGCCAAATGCATCCTGTGGGATTTTGCGAAGGGCAGGGAAAGCAAGGGATATGGATGTGTATATGATGTGAGTGTGTTTTATCCATTAGTGTGTTGTGGAAGAAAATGGGTAAAAGCTGGGAAACCACTCTAGACCCAGTTCCACCTAATCTCCTTGGCCCTGGAAAAATCATCTGCCTTCCTTGAAAGTTCAATTATCTTATGTAAAATAAGAATGTCTGATTACTGTCTTTTGTGATTTATTTTCTGTGCTTCAAATTATTCCAATCAGAAGGATCATGCAGTTTCATGTCTGTGTTAACATTGCTATCATCCAATAATCCACAATGAAAAAACAAAGCAATCACATTTTGAGATATGAAAATAAAATATTATAGCACTCTAGTTAGTTATGATCTAACTTTACTAATAATTCTGAATCTAAGTATACTTTTCAAGTCCCTATTGAATTGAGTGTAGCTCAAATCATGGCTTATACAAACTGTGCTACCACTATGCAATACAACTGACAGGTACAAGAGCTATTTACCAAAAGATCAAAATATTTTATGGTATTTCTCGTGAGAGTAATACTAGTAGAATGAAGTGTTTTTTTCTCAATAGGTCTCTCCTTTTCAATTTAAGAAATTGTGACCCAAACATTTAGTATTAATTATATGCAAATAAAACCTATAAAAGTACCAATCTTTTGATAGATCAGTAATAACTAGGGACTCTGCCCCTTCAATCATGTGGTTTTTTTTTTTTTTTTTTGGTTTGACTATCTTTTCTTTCTTTGTTTCTTTTTTAATGACTTCATTTTTATGTAGAGTATTGAGACATTTTTGGTAATTTTCTGTGTCATAAAATTGCTTCCCTGTGCTTGTGGGACAGCTGAAACCTTCCAAGGAATCCAGGAAGTCCCCACTTTGTTGAAAGACCCATGGGGGTGGAAGAACATATTCCTAGTGTTCTCACCTTATGGTAGGAAGGGGTGTTTTTAAAAAATCAACCTTGCTATCTTGTATAGGGTGCAGATTATAATGCAGCAAGAATTCTCTACATTAGTCTTGCAGCAAAATTGACAAACAAGGAATGGTTTCTTTTCTACCAATAGTAAAGATCATCCCATTTGATGATGCAAAAGAGTGGCGTAGTATTCAATGTTTTGGCAAAACTGGAAGGTCATATGCATTGAGAGATTTAATTTTAAGAATTAGAATTATATATATCATGTGGGCTGGCTGGGCAATCCAGCATCCATAGGACAGATCTTTAGGAAGAACAGTTGGCAGAATCTATTCTGTAGAGAAGCCTCAACTCTGCCTCAGATTTTTTTTCAATTTTCTGTAAGACCAACCCAGATTATCTAGAATAATCTTTCTCTTTAAAAGTCAGTTGATTATGGACATTAATCACATCCACATTAATCACATTCATAGCTATACCTAGATTAGTGTTTGATTAAACAACTAGAGACTGTAGTGTGGCAAAATTGATGCGTAAATTGACCATCAAAGAACTACTATTTTGTACAAAAAATCAAATGCCTATAGTAGAGTAACCTGGGACACTTAAAGGCAAGAAATAGGAACAGCAGAAAACATGTAAGAGAGGAACTATGAGAATGCTAGAGCCCTCTTGGGAATGGTGACTGGAAGTGGTGATGGATGTAGGAGATGGTACATGTGGACAGACCTCAGGTTTGTAGGGATCTGAAAAGCTCCACTTATATCCCCTGGGAATAGTAACATTGTCAAATAGTTACTCTGTATTCTCCAGATTACATAAAGCAGAGTTGCCTGTAGTAGTTCTTATATTTTAACTTGAGTAGCAATTAATATGTTTATATGCTTTGTGAGGTTGCAAACATTTGACTAAAATATTGTTTCTTCCACATCGCTATCATCCACTAATCTATTGCTGCTAGTTGTTACTTATTGACAACGTGGCAAAATGGCTCACTGTCTCTCATTGGTGTCCAAGCTTTCAGAATTGTTGGAAGGTGTCAGGCCTCTACTCTTGGTTTCTCCTCCCGTGACTCTTGTCTCCTGTGACTCTTATCTCTGTTCAGCTACAGTCACCACTCCATGGTTACACCCTGGATCTTGTCATTACTTGGCGTGATCATAAAAACAAAAACATCCTCTGAACACAACACTGCATTTTCCCCCTCTCTTTCAGTCAATGCTTATTTTCTTCAGCATCATTGCCTTCTGTTACCTTTATTTCTATTCCCCCCATCTATTTCTTTATAGTCAAACTTAGATTCTATGGTTCAGCAATTTAGTCCAGTCTGTCCAATACTGACTTTCAGTAGACTCTTTCCAGAATTTTGGTTTGTGTACCTGTTCTGTTTAACCTGTGTGCATTTAGGCCATCTTGTCCACATTTCAGGATAATTGCTACATTCTCTTTGTTTTGTTTTGTTTTTCCCCTATCTCTCAAGGAAGTTGCTAAACTTCCTTGCCTGCTGCCTACTGCTTGGCACAGTGTCTAGCCAAGATTGGGCCCTCAGTAAATATTTAATGAATGTTTATTATGAGACTGTCTCACTAGTTCACATACATTTCCAACAAAGTCATCACATCTTTCCTTCAATAGTTCAAAATTTACCATAAATTATTACTTTCCTGCCTCTTTAATGACTCCCTTAGAGCCCTACTGCTTCTAGAGAACTATTTACTCAATCAAATCAAGTGGTGTTTTACTAGGAGGGAAAGTCCCAGGACAAGTCCCTTCTTTTGACCACAAAGTTCTATGTTGTCTGTATTTCCTCTAGAAATCTTGCTCTCAAGAAGGCCAAATATTTTATCCGCTGCCATGATTTTATAAATATAATATAGGAATGCACATAGACTAGATTCCCCGTAGATTATAAGTTTGTCTGGGATGGGGAAAAACAACAAACCTGTTTTCAGCATTATTTGGTAAAAAATTGAGATATATAGCTGACTAGCTTTCATGGAGAGCTGCCTTTTTTTAATCAAGCTTTTGGGGGATTTTTTTTTTTTTTGACAGTTCTGCATACTGAAAGAAAGTTCACAAATTTTAAAAGAAATGTGGCCCTTTTTATAGCTCCTTTTACCTCATGCTGAGTCATGGATGAGAGAGAATTTGTAGGCGGCTGAGCTGCAGGAAAAGTAATACTGTCATTTACACTTGCAGGCTGTTATGCTTTCCAGAAAACTTTTTCCGTAGGTTGCGAAAGTGATTAATCTGCTGTTAAAACTGACAAAGAAGGTTCTATGATAAGAGAAGAATTAAATGAGGGATTTTTTTTCTTTAAAAAGTAAGCTTCTCTTTCCAGTTTTAGAGCAGACAAAAAAAATAGATTTGGAAGAATTTTTTTTTCTTTTTTTTTCTTTTAACTTTTAGTCTTTGTGTGTGTGGAAATTTGATCATGACTTAAGACAATTACAGGAATTTTCTATTTAGATTATGCCTTTATTGGCATGGTTCATTCCTCATGTTTTATATCTAAATTATTCATTTCTACATCCTGTTCCTTCACTTGTTTTTTTTTTTTTCTTTATACTTCTATATTTGGGTCTTATTTTTTCATACTTTTGACATCATCTTACTTCTCAATCCCAGATCTCTGCAACTGACTTTCTTTTTACATTTAAAGTGTTAGAGGTGGTCTAATTTCCTTCTATGATAAAAATTGTTCCCTCCCCCAATATTCCATTCATATAACATTTCTACAACAGCTTGAAAATGTGAACAAACATTATTTGGTTTCGCTGAAATGAAGCACCATTGCCTTAAGTGTTTAGAACATATATTTTCTTCCATTTTTTTATTTTAAAAATGACTTTGAGATGCAAAACTTTCCCTCTGTGTTCTGGCAGTTATACATGGCATTTTAAATTTTCTCAGAGGTCCCCACATTTCAGCTGGTACTCTAAAGGAACAAATAAATAAATAAATAACAAGACATACTTTAACTTTTATAATTATACAGAGAGCCAATGAGTCATTTAGAGCTTTCAGAGTCCTCAGAAAGGTAGATGAGCATGTCCAAAGATTATTGAACTTGTTACTTTTAGCATTTTAATGCCTGAATTTATAACTAGTTCATATGGGTTTGACCTTTTTCCTTTTACGTTTTTCTATTCATACCTCTCTGCATTTAATGCTAGTAGGCTATGTCAAGTTATTTTACTCTTTTTTCCTTCTTCCTCTCCTTGTTTTTGAGGACTGACTTCTGAGCTTGAGCCATTTCCTTGGCAACTGAGTGGATTCATGGGAGAATTCTCTCACAGCTCTGACAACACTGCCCACAGTAGAGAGGGAAGGACAGAGAAAAAGCCCCTTCTTTAAGCTAAGGGACCAGCACAGGGCATTTGCCATCCTTCCTTCAGTTCTAAGGTTTAGATATACATACCACTTTTGCCCCAGGCTACAAATCTAGGTGTTAAATTTCTGAAGTTGAAAATGTCAAAATCATTTACAATCGAAAACCTGCTAACTATTACTGTATCTTTATATGGATATTTCATAGTGGCAAAAAATAGAGAATATGTAAATGCACTTGTTTTATATCTGAATTGCCAAGATTATTTCTGTTCCTTCATTAAATATGTATGAAATATATGTGAACACACACATACACACATTATCTGTATGTTTATTTACCTATGGAGAGAGCATATACTAACTAACATGGTATACAGTTTCTCCATTTCCAAGATGCCATTATGTACAGTCCCTGGCTGTCTCTTGCAGTAAAAGAGTGTAATATTTTGGAGGGAATGTCCTTGAGGCAGGATGAGATGCGGCGATCCTTTATGTTATACTTTCCCATAGAGCCAAGGTCATTGCTACCCACTGAAATGACTACATGCTTCTTTGTCTTAGCTTTCATAGTAACACGGACTAGCTTTTAAATCAGAAGGAAAGAAACTTTCTTTTGTTGTGCTTATTTTTATTGTTGTTGTTCAGATAAGCTGTCTTCTCTTGCCTGCAGTATTTTTAAGTTCGGAATACTTTGATTTGACATTTTTCAAAAGAAAAGGTACTATAGATATTACGGAAATGTGTTTTTCTTAACTAAATACCAGTTAAAATATTTATACCAGGAGGTAGTCATGAAGCAACAGTAATGTGATAGGACTTGTTCAATGGGAGAATGAAGCCCTGTGAGGAACAAGTGCAATAAATGATGAAGCACCACAAGCTAGGTCTAGCAGTCCACCCTTGACTAGGTTTAATGGATATTAGAAAAGAACCTTGCCCTGTGGAAAAAAATACTGAAAAATGAACCATGATGTAAAATAAAATAAAATAAATAAAAAGAAAGAAACCTTGGAAATGATGAGAAGCATATATAAGAAAACTTGGTGTTAAACTAATAAAAGACATTGGAATGTCTATTTTAAACATTAGAAAGAGTTGAGTTTATGTGTGAGGGACCACAGAGCAAGACAAGTTTCACTAACATGCTCATAGAAAAGTAATTTATCTCTCCTAAGAGAAATGGGTCCTCAGAATGCTGGTGATTTAATCTGTGCCTGTTGCTGGTGAGTTTCTCCATTCGTCCTCAACATTTTCCACAACATATAATGGACCTTAAATGTTGTTCTAAAGAAAGTTGACTCTACTGAGGACTGGTACATAAAAGGGCATTTCTTGTGATTATTTTCATGTTGTTATTCTACATGGCCTGCAAGACCCAAGTGCCAGATGCTAAATGCTAACAACATAATGTATCCTTAATTAAATATTACATTTGCAATACAATTAATAATGTGGCCTGTTTCCATAACTTTATTAACAAATTACCATAATTTTCATGTAATAGACTAATAAAAAGGCAGTGTGTTTGAAACAGCCTTCCCTAAAGTGGTTATGTGCTGTGTGTCTGTTGAATTTTGAATTTAGATGAAGAGATTGATGACCAGACTTATCTGATTTGGTGTAATCAAGACTTTAAATTAGTGAGGAATCCTGTAGGATCTGGTATTGTTCTGCTTCCTTTAAAGTAAAATAAATGTTTTGCTTCGCGGTATACTACTTAAGAGGTTTAGGGGATAATTCACCTATTTCCATTGTACCACCTCTCTTAAACTCCCTAAAAAAACCAAACTCAATACACAAAAATGTTAATTTTGAGTATGCAATACATTGGACTGTAATGCTTTCTAATGAATGGGAGGTCATGCTTCTGGTTCTGTGGCCATTGTTGATATTGTTTTAATTTTCACAATGTGTTAACATGATAATTAAATTCCCCTGGTTGTCCTCTGAGGAAGGAATTTTAAATGGCACCACACATGGAGGAAAAACTTTGATATTTTAAAATAATATTATCTTTTAAAATGAGATCATTTGTACGTACAGAATAGTGTATATAACTATGATAATAAGACTTTAATAAAACATTTCGTAAACTGCCTTTTTCAAGACTTTAAAAATGTCACCCTCAGCTAAACAGAATTAATTTGCATCAGAGGTGTGTGTGTCCTTACTCTTAATGAAACAACCATCCCTCTCTTCAGAAAGTAATTGTTCTCCTTGCGATGCATTTTTTTTTTCTTAGCACTGAATGTCCGTCTCCTGTCCTCCTTTTGCCCTAATATCTATCCCTTAATTCTATCAGATTAGTTGTCAACTAAAATAAAAGACAGATGTTACCCTTTACAATCTGCCCTGATCTAATTTTGCAGTCTTGCTTTAGGTACTTGCTTTAATGTACAAATGACTAACAGAAACACACTAATGTACAAGTGACTAGCAGAACCATGAAGGCTAGATTCAGACACCAGGATTAGACTATTCTCTGACCTCAGACAAGTTACTCTGTTTCACTAGATCTCAGTTTTCCCATCTATAAAATGGGGATACTAATAGACTCCTTTTGCTCTATGTAAAGCACTGAGTTAAAAACTGGCTCATGGTATGTTGCTGCTGTTATTAAATTCCTGCCAAACTTGTTCTCCCTTGTCCCATCCTTTGTCTGTGCCTCTGCTGACATCATTTGCTGAAAAACAATCGGCCTTCTTCTCCTGTATCACAGATGCTGTGTATGCACACATAGCATGAATCTGCGTGTATGTTCTAATTCTATCCCACAAGACAAATTCATATGCACTCTCTACCTGTCAGTGTGGGAATAATCCATCTGAAACCTCAATAATTCCTCCATATTACTTAGCATTTTTAACTTTTGTGTGAATTGGCATTTACTGGTATGTTTCATCACTTTTCCTGGTATGTGAGCTCCTTGCAGGGAACTTGTGATGAAGTTCCCTGTACTGCAAAAAGCCTTGTGATCTACTGTGCTTATTTGATTAGAAGGAAATGCCTTTCTCTATATATATCTGATTTGAGACAATTTGAATGTACATGATGCAGTCTTTTATTTTTGCATTTATCCTGTCATTTCTGGGAATTGGCAAATATCAGAAAATTAGGAGGAACAAAAATAAGTACATTTGGGCCATTTAATAATGTGAGTTCCTCTTGTATCCTTCCCTCATTTAGCTCTCAATAGTTTTGCAAAAGAACAGAAAATTCTTTATTAAATAGATTTTCTAGGTCATATCTACTATATGAATGATGTTCTTTAGCAATGAATAATTAGATAAAATGAATATTTGCATACATGTAGTGTATGTATGTGTGTATATATATATATAGATATATGTATAGATATATGAACACTACACAAGGAACTATAAGCACCTGTATTATATTTTTTATGTTCATGAGTATTATATACATTAGTAGTTACCTTCTGAAAACTGTAATGCTGCTATGTCTCTCAAAATATTATGCTCTGAAGTAAGGTTTTAACATCCTATAGTCTGCAATAAAGGTCTTGTTGCATTATTTCTTTTTTTTTTGAAATTTATTTTTTATTTTATTTTTTTAAAATAAATTTTATTTTTATATTCCCCATACAATTGTAACACCCTTATTTTGACCCCAATTCCGCCCCTCCCCGCCCCCCACCCTTCATAGACTGTCTCTGGTTCATAGTTTTTTGTTGATTTTGATTTTCACTTTCTTATAGTTATTCATTTTCCTGGTCTCTTATTTAAGTTTTCTAGATTCCTACTATGAGTGAGACCATCCGGTATTTTTCTTTTTCTTTCTGGCTTATTTCGCTGAGCATGATCCCTTCCAGCGCCATCCATGTTGCTGCAAATTGCATGTGTTTATCTTTTTTGAATGCTGAGTAATATTACATGGTGTATATGTACCACATCTTCTTGATCCAGTCATCTATTTTTGGGCATTTGGGTTGTTTCCAAAGCTTAGCTATTGTAAACAGTGCACAGGAAACATAAAAGGCTAAAAATTATCTATTGTTCATTAAATTTACGTACTGATCATATTTTAAAAGTTGCTTAAATAAAATCATGAAACATTACAATTTCACAAATTTTGTTGTGATATTTCGTTAATTGAGTTTGTAAAGACTTTTAGACTTAATTTTTTATAAGTTGACTATATAAAAATATATTTTTTTTAGATAATGTTGGTTTATTTACAACACGAGATATGATTTAGGGGTATAGATTCACACCTCTTCAAATTTGTTAACACACCAAACAATCTGTTTAACTCCATTTGAAAATGTGAAGGTTTTGCTATTGGTTTTATTTTCATTTTCTGTTATTGTCATTGCTTTGTCAGTGTTGAGAGCATTGTTGCATTCTTGTTTCTGTTGCACTGCACGGAAAGTTACATTGAACCTGTCTGGTTGGTCAGTGTAGAATGAAAAATCATTTTATCTAGGGCAGTAATTTGCAATATCACTGATCCAGGTAAGTGATTGAGACAAGTCAAAAGTGTGACTTGTTTCATAATAATATTTTAGGCTCTATTCGCTCTCTTTTTAGATGCTTCTTGTCTAATAGCAGAATTATCTCCATTTTCTTCCATATTTCTTAAAGCAGATAGTCGTTCATTTTTTTAAGTAGACAAGGTTATTACAAAAGATGTATTTTACGTTAACCTTCATTAGAGGACAAACCATAGTACCATCAAGGAGATAAATGGTTAGCAGCCTCCTGGCCTCTGCTTGGGGATACTAGGGAGTGGTGAAGAGTGTGGCTATATTTACCCAGATGACACCTAGAAATGCAGAGTCAGAATTGCTAGCTTCCTGGAACTGAGTTCTGTTAAGACTGCTCATGACCTCTGAGACCCTCAATTTGTAAGATTCAATACCATTGGAAAACAATGTGGTGCTTTATATAGACAAAGCCAAATATAGTGCTCATTCCTAATTCCAAATCTCAGTTTAAACCTAAATTATTTTAGACAAACTAATATGTGAAATAAAACAGTAATTTGGGGGGTTTGTTGTTGACATGAGGTTTACATAGTCATCTCCATAGTTAGATGATGCCAAGCATTAGAGAGAAGATTGTATCTTTGAATTTTGAACAGAAGTCAAATCATTTAGGTCACTTGGACACATATGCTGTGTTTCCACGCAAAAATGTCTAGCCTTTTTTTTAAGTTCCTGTGCATAACCACTGCACTATTTGAATTTCCCAAAAGAAGCAAATTACCCTCTCTCTTAAAGGAGCCATAGACTACAATATGTATATGTCATTTAATTTCAAATTAAGTTTAGAGCATAGGCCTTCCATTGTAAGTAAGCCTTATTCCATGATTCTGTTTCTCTTTTCCTCAGCTTAGTATTTGTCTCAACAAAGTTCGTTTCCAACATATTTTTGATTTCCAAATCAACCATACCAGTGGATCTCATTTGTTCTATACATATTCATATTTGGAAATGTCATTGTCTAAAGTAACGATGCTAGAAAAACATATGCTATGACAGAGTTTGTGCAGGTATGAGTCTCCTAGCACTGATTTAGGAGCATTTCCTCTTCAAACCCTGTGCCTTATTAAGGCCTCATTGTTTCTTCCCTAGATGGTTGTGGTAGCTTCTTGTCTGACTCCCTTTATGCTCTTCATAAGCATATGGCTTCCAGATTTATATTCTTCAATACAGCCCTGGTCCTGACATTCTGCATTTAGTTTCCTAAAATCATCCTGTTACAAAGATAGAAGGGTAATAATGGTAATAATAGAAATAACTAATAATTAATGCTCTTAGATGTTCCATCTCAAATATCAAATGTCTTGAAACAACAAGGCTTTTGGAATTTGATATCAGAGGGTTTAACATTGAGGTATTTGTCATGGGTCTGAATTGCATGTGTATAGTGTGACTGATTGAAAGAAGATCATCTGATATACATGGGAAGTGAGTAGGTGGGGAGTTGACATTTTGTGAGAAGTATGTGCCTGGTACTTTGATATACCAGTGCACCTCCTCAAATCTTTGTTATCAGAAACAAACTACTTTGTGAAGAGTGTATAGTATAATTCAGGACAGTGGGAAAATTTTAATGCTTCGCATCCTGGACTTGGTTTTGCAATTAAATATGTATAATAAATACTAGGTTATTGCGCTTAAGTGTTCATGTCTGTTAAAGCACATTGACTGCTTGGTTATCACATCATAAGCAGCTTTTCTGAAGAATTAAACAATTTGTCATCTATGATATGTTAAAAAGAAAATACAAAACTGCATATAAATGGGGTTGACATTTAACACCATACCCATCTTAAAACCACACACACACACACACACACACACTCACACATTCACTCAAACAAATACTTTCCTATACTATACATGTAAATGCATAGAAAAAAAGTTTAGAAATTTAACAATTATTCCTTAGGTGTTGAATTATGGTTGTTTTCCATTTTATTTATTAAAGGTTACGATTTTCCACAATAAACAGAGTGCTGCTTTAATGAAGAAACTGCCTTGCATGAGAGCCCAACTACACTATCATTCACAACTCTATGAAACAGTGAATGTTGTATTGTTCAAATATTAAAATCATGGAGTGACACAGGGACAAGTACAAAGTTAAACACTTTATAATTGTAAAATACATAGTACTGTTGCCTGCCACCTATGCATAGTATCCCTGAGAAGTTGCATTTTGCTATTTTTTTTTTTTTGCTTGTTTTCATTACTGGGGTATTGAATGAAGAAATCCAACAATAAAATGAGTAGCTCTATATACCTTTGATACCTCAGAACATGGTATTTTTGCAATTTTCCCCCCATGATTTTCCCTTTTTCTAACCAAGCATGCTTATTCTTGAATTTCTATGTCAATCATCCTAGAACACAAGGGCATTTTCTGTCTCTCTCCCCTCCTCCACATACATGTACATACCTAGTCTAATGACAATTTAAAAAATGGGGGAATAACTTCATGGTGAGTGTTTATTCATTATTGCATTCATTCCTCAGTGATGTTCTGTTAGGCTGCTTTGTGCTACCACATTCAAAGTACTGTGGAAGCATAAATAGATGAATATTAGAGCATGGTCCCTATGCTTGAGCTGTATAGTTTAGAACAGTTGTTCTTAAACTTGTGTGTGTATAGGTATTACCTAGGTGGCATTTATCTAAGGAACTTGCAATATTGAGGGAAAAACACATTAAGGGAGTTCAAATTTAGCTGCTCATGTGAAGTATGATGTGTTCTCAGTCCTGACTGTGTGGGGGAAGGAACTGAGTAACATAGAAAACAAGAACTAGCCTAATGTCATCCAGTAGTTAGAGGAGAATGAAAGCCCCTGGCCCTCGGTTTCTTAAGCCAGTGTTCTTTGGCTGGAACTCAGCTCTGTTTAAAAAATGAATGGGCTGCCGTTGAACACTGTATTCCAAATAGAGTTTGTCAGACTTCTGGGAATCTGAGATGTTTCCACTGGTTTTCTGCCTGTTTCCCCAGACTGTAGTTGAATTCATTGAGGCCAGGAACCATAACTTGTTACCCAGCAGCTGGCACAATTCCTGGAATTTAGAAGATGGTCAGTTAATGGTCAATGACTGTATAAATGACACCATTTCTTTAAAAATGAATTGTAAAGTCATATAGTTAGGGACAGCTAATCATATTTGTTTCTGATGGTTTGAAAAAGTGGAAATTATTTGTGAAAAGATGTGTTTGGGGAATTTTTTTTTCTCTATAAACAATACTATTTTATTTTCAATGTAACTATACATGCTCATTTTATAAAATAAAATGAAGGAAAAAGAATAAAATAGTTATTTCCTAATATCCTTTTTTTCTTACTTAAATATTAGATTTTAATCATGCCATGTGTACAAGTTTATTTCCTGTTATTTTCACTTAACATTATAAGGGGGTTAATCATTCTGTAACATACAAATATTCGGTCTGGGACTCCCTGGTGGCCTAAAGGTTGAGTCTTAGTGCTATCACCACAAGGGCCTGAGTTCAATCCCAACCAGGGAGCTGACCCACATACGATACAGCAAACCTCTCCTGTCATGCCCGCTGTTTCCCTTAGCAAAGTATCAGTAAATCTGCCTGTTCTGCTCCCATTCTCTGGTGAATCCTCTCACCCCCTGCATATCTGGCCTATATCCTAGTTCTTCCATAAAAAAATAAATAAATCTTTAGAATGAACAAACAAAAAACAAACATTGGGTTTGGGCCTCCCTGGTAGCACAGGGGGTTAAGCACCACACTGAAGCAATCTGCAACCTCTGCAGCATGAGTTCCATCACTGGCCAGCCAGGGACCAACCCACATGGTGGAGCAGACCTCTCCTGTCTCACCCGCTGCTGCTCCCCTCAGCAGTGTGTTTCAGTCAGTCTGCCTGTTCTCCCCATTCTGTCCTCTGATGAATCCTTTCCCCCTCCCCCAATCTCTGGCCTGTGCCCCAGCTCTTGTATGCATAAATAAATAAATCTTAAAAACAAATTGAGTTTACCAAAAAATCCTTGAAAATTGTATTCAAGGTTTGAGAAGGACCTCAGAAATCAGAAAGTATCTGAAATCAAAGGCATTCTTTAGATGCTTTGAATTAACAGATATCTTTCATTTCTTCCAGCCAACTCCCCTTATAAAGAGGACATTGAGTCCCAAAGAACAACACGAGAAAATTTGTATTGACCTAGGACTTCACACCTTGTTGTCCTAATGTAAAATTGTGTGCCAAAAAGTTATTTTTGAAGTTGTTTCTGTTCTCTATCTTGTAGTTCTAAAAAGAAAGAATAAAGATTAAAATACTATTCATTTTATGATAAGAAGGATGCTCACTGGAGGAGGAGTCCCAAATGGGTGCATGCCCTCAGTCATTTGCACCCTTCAGCTGATGAAGGGTTTCAGCCTTTGTTTTGCTTGTCCTTACTGTTGCATAATGCTTGGCCACCATATTACCTAGTCAAATAGTGGGGGTCTTTTGCAAAAACAATCCTCACTTTCCAATTGCCGGTGTCTGTCTACAAAAGAGAAAGCACTCTTTTCTACTCCAACTTCTAGCACATTTGCTGCACTGCATGATCTAAAATGCCAAACAGACTCATCAGCAAAGCTTTCAAAAATAAGTGGACAAATCACAAAGCACGGTTTGGAGGGCCGTTTAAACTAGAACTACTGATGCGCTTGTCATTGTTATTTTTAAGAGGACTGTTCAGACATTGCAAAATAATTTACCAATTTTCCCTCACCTCTGAGGTTGTAAACACAATCCTATCATTTAAATAGTTGCTCAGAGAAAGCGAGAAGGGAGGTTACCTTGATTGTGCAGTCAGTGATTGAGTGACAAAGACAGGTGTGAGAGAAACCTTTGTTTCCAGATCAACTCATCCCTTGCCTCACCTTTTTCAGGCCACATCAACTACTAGGAATGAATCTATCCCATGTGGTCATTGCAGGATTTATCCGGGCATTTGCTGAACCTGCTTACAATTTATTTTTACTTCTTCCCATAGACGTGGATTTGGCACAGGAGAGTGAATTCTTTCTGGAACAGCAGATGTGCCTGGTACACTCGTTTGCTGTAACCATTTGTGCTGGGTTGAAAAAAAAAAATTAAAAGTGCAGAATTGTTGAAGGGGGAGGGTTAAAAAACCAGAAACATTTTAGTGATTATGCAAAGTTAGAATATGAGTAATTTTACTGCAGTTAGTCATTATGGGCTTCCATAGCTTGTTTTACAAGGATAAAGGGATATGTACAGGTTCAGTGAATAGAGCTCTTAGTTGTCCCTAATAGTTGCTTTTTATGAAAACATTTTCTCCCCTTCTTTCTTCTCAGTGGCAAAAGTGTTCTCTCCTCCGAAATTACCCTTCTGTGATTCAGCCCCTTTCTCCATCTACAATGAGTGGACAAACAGCCTCCATTTCAGGGAACAAATATGTTAGGAGAAGAAAAAAAAAATTTTCCCATTCATTATATGATGCAGAGGGGGTATATCTGGATTGTAGTAATATAGCGGCCATTAAAAATGAACCAGAGACACTTTTTGGGGGGTGGGGGGCGGGAGGGGAGGGATTGGGGTCAGATGGGGGATTGCAATTGTATGGGGAATATAAAAATAAAATTTATTAATTAAAAAAAATAATAAGGATGAAGTTCAAAGGCAAAAAAAAAAAATGATCATGTTTTCTATCAAAAGAAAAAAATACTGAGCAGAAATCTAGTGATTTTGTTATGAGATTAATACTGTGAATATGGTATCCTTTCCATATTTTATTTGAAATATTTAGTAGGTCTTAGCAAATTTTGCTCATGGAATCCTCTATGGACTGTAACAAACCACCTATTCCTTTTTTGCTTTGCTTTCGGTCACCTAAATTCCTTTGGAAATATGTGAACGGAGGTCTGTTTGTTTCCACTGAAGCAAATATAGACACTTGCTCACACTGGTGGCTTCCCTTACTGAATTCCATTACTATTTTGGAAACTCCTGCATGAAAACACAGCAACCCAACTTGTCCCCATTCAGCCTTGATGGTGATTTCCATGCACGCTGCCTGGTGTCTATGCACTGAGCTTCACCTTTGTTGAAAAATAAGATGGGTTTTGCCACATTTTTGGAGGCTTCTTACTAAGTCCGGTCATTCTTGTTTGATAACGGGAATATTGGTCTTAGGTAATAGAAAATAGCAATCTAAATCTGACCAATCAATGCCTTAGCACTTGGAGCGATTCTTTGCTGAGCCTTGTTTCCTTGAGAAGGTGGAAATGTCTAATTTTCAAAATCTGAAGAGGTGTGATCCTACACCTGTGAATCACATGGAGTATTGTAATCCAATGTTACCTCAATAAGCAAAAATCCTTCAAGCTCTAAAACTCCATGTTTCTATAAAGAATGCTAGGTATTTTAATAATGTACAAATAAGTTAACTTTATTTCTTCTTTGCCCTAAATTCTTTTGTGCCTACATCTGTCCCAAATTACTCTGTCCAGATCTCAAAGGTGGTCACATTTTAACTTCTCCTTTTGACAATCAAACTTTCAATAATGAGAAATCCCAACAGGAGTTGGGGTTTTCCTTAGAAAAGTGATCCCACCCTTTTATTCATCTTTTGGTCTTTTAATGACTTCAGAGTAGTAGTAATAGACTGGAATAGTTGGTTCTTTTATAGTAGTGGATTATAACCAAAACTACTGACCACTCACCACATTCCCTATTACCTACAACTAAGAAACCTAAAATGCATGCACTAATAACTCAGTGATTTTTTTTTAAAAAATTAAATTGAATTGCAGATCCCGCTTCCACTCAAATACTTAGATGAATAACTGTTTGGCTTCACAAAATTGATGGGGAAAGTAAAATTTTAGTCATCTGCTGCCATTACTGTTTTGTTTTACTCAATATCACTCATAGAATTTGCCAATAATGCATTATTGCATAACTCTCATTCATGGAATAAATAGACCATATCTATTTGTTAGACATTAAAGGTAGAAAGTTGAATAGAAATATGAAAGTGTTGCCTATATTAAGAATAGAAAAGAGTACAAAGAAGTGGTGGAAAAGAGTACAAAGAAGTGATTCCAAAACAGTGGACAAGAGTTATCATAAAGAAAGTATGGTCTGTTAAAGGGATACCAGTGATGAACACTCTCTATCACTTGGAGAATCAGGCCTAACTTACCAGAAGAGTCATTCATTTGAAACCTGAACACTAATTAGGTGTTGAGAGGTGGGAACAGATTGAAAATTGTTCAAGTCTGATAATCACAGAATAGCTGGAGCATCAATTTCTAAGAGAAGGAAGTTAGAGAGGAGACTAGGAAGCAAAGTAGTGGCTCCATCAGGAAGGAATTCATACATCACCCTAAGAGCAACAAGGTACCTTGGGAAATTTAATGAAGGACAGCAGTGATCAGATTTGGGTTTCAGAAATGTCCTGGTTGGAACATACATAGTACACGACTGGACAGCAAGAAGTTAGTTTTAAAACTGTGCATGTAAACCTGTATATGTATATGCATATATAAAATATTAAAATAATTCACTATTATTACATACATACATATGATATTTATACCAGGGCACTAATGATAGTGGATGAAACTCGGGTACCAATAAGTTAGTAAGAATGAAAAGACTGAAGGTACTTTAGAGCTGCATCAGCCTTCTTTATAATACCAAGGAAAAGAAAAATAGCACGACCCTATTTAAAACATTCAATTCATAAATGTCTTTGTGATACCCCTAATCTTAAAATATTACTGGTTTACAATGTCTTTGTCAATAAATATTTACTCTTATTTATTTTTTAAAAGACTGTTGCTTTGAATGCAGGTCCCCTTGTTTGCCACTGTACAACGTTCTGTTAGATAAGTACACTGTGACTTCCTTAACCATTCTCTAGTATTTTTGAAAATGCACAATTCCTAATAAATCTTGGGCCTATTTTAATGGTTCTTCATTGTCAGTTTACTCACCAAGTTATTCTAACTTCCAGTGCAACCAGTCATGTAAAATTTCACCTGTACTATCAGTTTCTCACCAAAATTCTGTTTTATTTTTTTCTTGGTTAATTGGCTCAATTCTCAGTGCTTTTCATTAACTCCCCTGGTCTGATGGGAGAATAGGGCATAGATCTTTGAGGGAATGAGTCAATATATGAAAGTGTTTGCTTTGAAAATCGGCTCTTCTGTCACTACATTCCTGGATCCTAGAACACAGGCAGATTGATGTGACTCTCATCAAAATGGCATTTTATCCGGGGCCAGCCCCAGCATGCTAGGACTCAGTATACTGCTTCCTAGGGATTTTTATATAGACTGAAGCCTCAGAAATCTCTCAAATCCAAAACTGATAACATATCCTCTCCTTTGACCAATATGACGGAGGGGGGCACTCCTTAAAATATTGGGTTTCTTGCTTTAAACATGATGCTGTGCTATTTTTATGAAAATACGAGTGTAGGCCTGACCTAGATTATTGCTTCTCTGTTTAATAGTCAAGGATTAAAAAATGAGGGCTTTTGAGGTGCATCTTGGTGCTCCCAATTGACTTGATTTTATTGTTGGGAAAACACTTGACATACTGGTATTAGTGTCTTCAATGGTCCAGGGAGCTGCTTGTCTTCAGAATATCTTATAACTGTTCAGAAGTGTTGTGATAATTAATTAAATGGAAAAGCTTCTAAGACAAAACTGTTCTGGACTGTCACACCAGACCACACTGTTTTTGCTATTTCTGCCTCTGAAGCTATTAAGAATAGCCCCTCGCTCGCTGTAGTACGTGTTTGCAGAGCAGTGCACTGTGAAATGAACAAGTGCCATATATGGCAGGGAAGTGAGATATTTATTCTCTGACAAGAATTCTTTGGGAGGCTTGTGTATGTGTGTGTGTGTGTGTGTGTGTGCATTTGTGTGTAACTTAGATGTTTAACAAGGACTGAAAATTAGTGTATTAGT
This sequence comes from Talpa occidentalis, assembly GCF_014898055.3. Taxonomy (NCBI): domain Eukaryota; kingdom Metazoa; phylum Chordata; class Mammalia; order Eulipotyphla; family Talpidae; genus Talpa; species Talpa occidentalis. Next base: position 33,293,288 of record NW_023604295.1, on the reverse strand, counting down.
AGTGTCTGTATTAGCAGCAATGTTCTGAACTCAGTGGCATCAATTATAATACTGTAATTTTAATTTCAAAAGTCATCTTTGAGATCATTTTCACCATTCACCAGTTTTCAGCTATCGCTTATGAGGTAATGTTTTTCTCTTACATGTATACATACATACGTACGTACATACATACATACATACACACATACATATATATAAAACAAATCACATAAATTACTGTATATATATAGATAGATATAAAACTTTCTTTGATCAAAAAAGTGGTATGTAGTCATGTTAGAAACTTTGAAAAACCAGAAAATAATACAGAATACCCAAAAATCACTTCCTTAAGTAATCAATTATCAGTTTGAAAACAAATCCTTCTCTGTATATGGACATATGTGTGCATGAGAAATATAGACGTACATATTAACAGATGTAAAACACTGTTTTCTAACATGATTTCAAAATGCTTACTTCATTATTATTATCTTTCTCTTTAGTTCTTAGCATAGTATAATATGCATAAAAATTCACCATCTTAATTATTTTTAAGAACAGTTTGGTGACATGAAGTACATCCACAACCATAACTGCTATATTCTCCAGGATTTTATTTAACTTCCTAAACGGAAACACCATAACCATTAAATATTTGTTCTCTGGCCCCATTCCTGCAACCAATAACTTAATTCCACTTCATATTTCTATTAATTTGACCACTGTAAGTACCTTATATACTTGGAATCATATAGTGTCTGTCCTTTCATAACTGGTTTATTTCATCATAGCATTGCAATTTCAAGATTCACTCATATTTTAGCTTGTGTTAGAATTTCCTTCCTGTTTTAGCCTTAATAATACAACATTGTATGTATATACCAAATCTTGTTTATTGATTCATTTCAGGGTTCATTTGGGTTATTTCTACCTTTTCATTATTGTGAACCCCACTGCTACAAACATGAGTACACAGATATTTGTTCAAGTGCTTGCTTTTCAACTCTTTTTGGTTTAGACCCAAGAGTGAAATTACTGCATTGCTTTGAAAGACCATTGATATATATTAATTTTTCAATGCTGCATAATATTCCATTATGCAGATACTATTTCATTATGTAAATCTTCTATATTTAAAGAAAAACAATTCTCATGTAGACTGTTTCTTATAGTCTTTCATTTTCATAAATTAAATTACTATGTATATATCTAGAGGCTAAAGATTTATATCTATGGTTATTACTTAGCCTAAATTTCTATAAATAAAAGATTTGGACTTTGTGAGAATTTCTGATCCATATCACCAAATCAACCAGAGACTGAGTGTCCACAAGATGTTTATAGAAACAAACGTTGCATTAGTTCCGAAGTCTAATTATATAAACACCGTCCTTTGAAACAATGTGGGTAAACCATTGTTTTTGAAAATATTTGGGCATTACTGGTAGCTCCAACTACAGATAGGATCCCCTACCCTTCTTTAACAACAGCACCTACAAATGTGCTTCTAAAATCTGGTTTCAATAGAGAATCATTTGCTCCTTCCTGTTTTTAATTTATGTATTTCACCGAGTGGATGGGTCTAAGATCATTTGTATATAAAAAGTCCTGAATCATTCTGTTGTGTAATCAGATCTGAGAAATTCTTTTCTAAATGTATTGTATTGTGTTCTATTATACTTTTAATCTATTAGGTTGTTTTCTAGCTCATGGGCTCATCTATCTTGTGGACAGTGTGAATGTCCTGTGTGAGTATGGAATGATGCAGTGTTTATTAAGCCCTGAGTTATGGAAAATAGATATAGACAGATCTCAAGAACAAAATTCAGTTATTCCTTTGTTATGGAATTGGAGAAATTGATGAAAATTTTTATTGAGCAGAATAAATACATGGCATTATAACTGAAGTAAGCTAGCTCTATTTGTATGTTTTTCCTCATTGTACAAACTCAGAAACCAAGTCTATCCATGTATTTATCCAATGATTAATTGTTAAGTTATGAGACCAAACTTTTATTGCCCATTGAAACTCATTGCAAGTATTTATAATTTACTCTTGGAATCACTGGATTCTGAATGCCCTAAAGTCTTCCTTATTAGAAGAATATAATTAGAAAAATAAGAATCACGTGGGTGGTATCCCCTCTTCCCCCGAAACTCATCTTTCGTCTGGGTTATGAAAATACTTTGGAGAAAATGGCTACTTGTTTGAAAGAAAAAGGAGAAAAAAGTACTCTAAGTCTTTCTTGTTATTCTGATGAGAAGTCATCTGGCGAAGTAATGTGACTTTTCCATACCACTCTACACAGGGAGGGATGGAATGTTTTGTCATTGTTCTGAGATCTAGTATACAACCTTCAGTTTCATTGAATGTCTTCTCTGTGATATTTCTATTTGCCATGTCTTTAACTTAGAATGAAAGTTACAGAATGCACCGTATGTACTACATTTGGCCTGAAGAAATCTTTTGGCTTCCAGGTGTTTGCAAAAAATATATAAAATAAAAATGAACCAAGCTTTTAAAGTCAGGAAAGGAGCATTCAATCCTTATTTCATGCAGCACCTGTCAGCTGGTACAGGGTAGCAGTTGCCTTTAGAGTATGAATGTCTTAGCTTTGCACAATTCACACTACTTAATTGTCTCCCAGATATCAACATGATATCATTTGCTGTCTATTGATCATTTACTCTAGGATTTTTTTTCTCAAGCAGAAAAATATTGTTCTGTACCCACATCTGGATAGCACATCTCTTAAAATAGGAAAAATATACATAGACTGAGAAGATCCTCTCAACCTCTAGTGTTGTCTACTTTACTCCTTCTTTACTTGGAGATGTAGAATGATTTTTAAAATCCCAAACTCTGAAACCAGACTACCTGGTTGGGGATCCTGGATATGCCTCCTGTAGGCCATGTAACCTTGGATACTTAATTTCTCTTTAGTATCTCCAGCTGAAAAATAAGGCTAATAGTTCCTGTCTCAATGATGCTTGTGAGGATTAAGTATAAATTGCATTTCATACAACATGTGTGTGGAAAGTAAATGCTGCACGAATGGTTGCTACTATTCTGTTTTTCAATAACAATTGGTATTTTAGCTTGTTTCCCCTACCATAGTGATATACAAAGTAGATAGTTGTCTGCTTTGTGAAATGGTTCATCAGGTCTTGTTACAATAACTTTTAACAATTTTCATAAAAATAAAATTGAAGTTGAAATATTCCTAAGCCTGTCTTGTAACAAATCAATCATCATTTTTTCCATGGTTTTCCAAGTCCTTGTATGTATGGGAAAACCATTCTGTGTAGCTTCAGTTGTACTGCACATATGATTGAGTGCTCATTCTGTGTTTTTAATTTGACATTTACATCTTCATTTAACATTTTTTGGACTTTTCCCCATGTCCTTTTAATAGTTGGAGTTTTCTCTTACTGTTTGTTTGTACTTCTAGCAGAAAATGACAAAGAACTTGAGTTCCAGTTGTCACTGTTGATTCTACATATTAGTTCTTGACTGCCTATGGATTTTCTATTAGAAGTGACAAATCTTTGTATAAATTTGATAGGTTGATTTCTGTCACTTATAGTTTTACTTTTTCCTAACTTAACTTAAAAACTTACTATATACCCTGAGAAGATGTTCATTTTCTTTTATTAGGGAAATTTAAATCAAAACAGCAATGACTTACCACCTCACACCTGTGAGAAAGTGTGTGGAGAGAATGGTGCTGTTGTACTTTTGGTGGAAATGTCAATTGGTGCAACCATTATGAAAAGAAGTACGAAGATTTCTCAAAATATTAAAAATAGAAATTCCATGAAATCCACTTATGGGTATTTGCCAGAGTATGCAAAAACATTAATTTGAAGAGTTACATGCACCCCCGTGTTTATCACAGCATTATTTACAATAGCCAAGAGCTGAACAACCTAAGTGCCCAATGACACATGATTATATAAAGAAGATGTTATACAGAGATTCAAATTTCAGAAAAAAATATAAATCCATACAGATATACACATATATGTATATCTGTATGAGCATAATTTCTAAATGTGCTTAGTTTTCAAAATGAAAATGTTAAATCATGATAAAACTTCAAGAATTCCTGCAAAAACAAAAAAATGAAATGCCAAAAATAAATACTTGGAAGCACCAACTAATCCAGTAAATAGAAAAGATTCACTATGTATTTAATTGACTGCTACGTGGGCCAGGAAAGTGTTGCCATAGCTTTCTTTAACCATGAAGAACATAAATAAATATGCTATAAAATTATTCCTCTTCTTTACCCCCTTCCACCTCCAATGAGGTAAAGCATATAAAATTGTAGAGGAAAAAAATAGAGCTAAATGTGCTATTTTCACACACATAGTTATGATATGGAAAATACTCAGAAACATGCCGGCACATACAGAGCAGAATTCATAATAAAGTTGTGAGAAACCTCATTCCTCCATGAGATTTGTACTGGTGGGATGTTTCCTAGAAGAAAGCAGCAGCACCTGCAGTTGTGCCCTGATGCCTGCCTTCAAAGACTGTAGGAATATTTAAATAGTTTGTGTGTGTGTGCGTGTGTGTGTGTGTGTACACACATGTATTTACCAAGAAAGAAAAAGAAAGAGAAATTTGTGGGGAAAAAAAGTTGCTTCTAAGGAGTTAGGTGTACATAATTCTTGTTTGTTTGCTTTATGAATGTGATTGGTTTTCATGTTCAAAACATGTGACTATCGAAGTATCTGTTTGGGGGCAGATTTCTTTACAGCTGCAGCAGAGACTATGCCTATCATTAGCCTAGTCACTCAGTCACTGTCTCCATTTATAGTTGAGTTTGTAAAATGTTCAAAATAGGAACTCTAGGTTTCTGCTGATCTTGAATCATCAGAGAGAAGAAAAACCTTATTCTTTCTTTCAATGCCATCTTTGCAGACATGTTTTAAGACTGATTATGATTGACTAGAAAATTCTGACTTTAATTTTTTTCCAAATTCAAACTTACCTTTTCATGCTCTCTAATGCAGAATATCAGTGTCTTTAAGAATTTTAAGGCCATATAAATGTGTGTGTGTGTATGTGTGTGTGTGTGTGTGTATGTATATATATATCTCCTACTGGGAAAACTTATCTCTTTTGGGGGGTTCTGTTGGAACCACCTCCATTTTTGGGGGTCCTATTGGCACCACCTCCATGTAGAATGAGGCTTCTCTAGCAAGACAATAATATTCAACTTGCTTGGCAACTTTGCCACTTGAAAGACTGGTATAAACACAGGGGAAAAAAATGACTATACAACAGTCACCTATAACTTAGTAGAGAACTAAATCTAGAATTACAAAGTTCCTAGAAACTACAAATAACACAAATAATATGTAAGAGTATCCTAATAAAACATGATGGAACATTGAAACTGGCACAAGGAATTTGTTTATAGAGGCTTCTGTAATAGGCCCAGTTGGGTATAGAGAACTCATTAGGCTTCATTAGTCATTAGGGCACAGAGTACTCTGATCTAGCAGACTCGGAAGTATCATCTCCTCTAGATTAAGAGAGACCAGTGGAGAGCATAGTTATCTGAACCAAGAAAGTGAAGCAGAGGAGAGATCCTAAAGTGGACCAGTGTCCATTCTTGGCCACTGAAAGTGTCATTACCAGGTAGCTGGAAGAAGGTATGTAACTCAAGATTCTTCCCTCAGTGTCTCTCAACAAGGGCACTATTATCATTAGGGTTTTCACACTAATATGTTTTGATACCTACATGATAAGAGCATCTCCTTGTCACTGTAACAATAAAATTATCCCCACTCATTTCCAAACTTCCCTTGCTCGGTGGGTGCTTTCCTCTCCAGTTGAAAACCACTGGAAGTGAAATGTTGAACAAATGTCCCTGGGAATTTTTAATGTTCATCTCTGGATCAGCGTAGGTCACCAGAAAGCTATATATCTGAATCAATAAAGTTCTAGATTTTGCCAGAGTACAGACAGCTACAGCCTCTGCAGCCAGACACTACATTTGAAAAAGGAAAGAGAAAACAGAAAAGGGGTGATTGCTTATGATGCCAGAGCCCTAGTCTTCCCAGAATGTTTGCATACATTTCATTGGCTACGACTGTAATACATAACAATTCACTGCAAAATAGTCTGGGAAACTATTTCAAATAGAAACATCACTACCCTAACAAAATTCAGATGAAAAATTTTAAGTAATGAAGATGGGGAGTGGGCGTAAGGAAAAGCAACATCTCTCTCACATCTGTGAGCAACATCTCTCTGTTGGCTTGGTTTGAGTAAATGACAGAGTAATATAAAGTTTTGCATCTTCTCTTCTTATACAGACTATAATCTACTTGAGAATTAATAAATAGCAAATTTAGGGTACAGTTATTCATTTATTGTAGCAAAAATCTATATCATAGTAACTCAGAACAAAATTAAAACATTGTGCCACTGGCATATTTGCAGATCTCCAAAAAACTAAAGCCTGATGATGAATGTTTGAATTCCTAAACTTTCCTTCAGCTTTATTTCCTATCCTAACCATAATCTCCCGCAGTTGAGCAGTGAGATCTTTTTATTTTTATGTCCTTAGGATATTCTTAGCATAGTATTTGTGAACTGAATAAAAAATACAAAATCAGGAAGATATAAAAGGAAGAGGAGTCTACATTTGAGTTTCCTTTGGTAAATCAATTGTTAACAGGAATCTTTGATCTAAAATTTAGCATCTCTTTGGTTGTGCCAGAGATGGGGTTCAGCACCCCATTTTACTCTTTTTTTGTTACATCTTCCCAGTCCATGAACTTTTTCCTCTAGTGCCTCCTTTTATAATTTGGTGACTGTGTCTTTGTTCTTTGGGTGGTTTGATTGAGTTTACATGTTTAATTTATGTTTTATTTTGTTTGAGCTTTTGGTGTTAGATCAAAAATGTCCCTGCCAGATTCAATGCCATGAAGCTTCCTCCTTTTCCCTGTATTTTCTTCTTAGCTTTCTACAGTTTTAGACTCTTACATTTACAGCTAAAATTATGAGTTGCTTTTTGTATATGGTATAAATTAAGGGTCCAACGTCATTATTTTTTCATCTGGCTATCCAGTTCTCCCAGCACCATTTGTTGAAAAGACTGTTCTTTCCACATCTATGATCTTGGCATCCTCTTTAAAAATCAATGAATCCCAATAAAGTCCAATATGAAACCAAAAAAAAAAAAATGAATCCAGCTTCATTATTTTTCATCTGGATATCCAGTTCTCCCAACACCATTTGTTAAAAAGACTTCCACATCTATGATCTTGGCATCCTCTTTAAAAATCAGTGCATGTGTATGTCAATTTTGTACTCTCTGTTCTATCCCTCTGATGTATATTTCTGTCTTTATACCATTGCCATAATGGTTTGATTATTGTAGCTTTGTGTTAAGTATTGAGATTGACCATGTGGCATCCCCAGTTTTCTTCTTTTTCAAGATTGCTTTGGCTTTTTAGAGTGTATTGAGAGTCTATATGAGTGTTAGGGTGATTTTTTTCTAGTTTCACAAAATAATGCCTTGGGGATTTTTATAGAAATTGCACTAAATCTATATCCCCTTGAAAATAATAAAATCCTTATAATATTGTCTTTTAATCTAACAAAGTGGATTTTTTCCATTTATTTGTGTCTTCTTTAATTTATTTTAGCAATATTTTGTACTTTTAAATGTATAAGTCTCCTATATCTCTGGTTAACTTTATTTCTAAGATTATTTTTCCTTTTTTGATGTTATTATACATGCAATTGTTCCCTTAATTTTCTTGTTGGGTTATTCACTAGTAGTATACAGAAATGCCACTGATTTTTGTATTAGTCTGTGAATTCTTAGAAGCAGAAACCATGCCTTATTTATATTTGGCGGAGTTAATACAACAATATTAATTGGTAGCTATTAATATTCATTTTTGTATTTTTATTTTTATTAATATTTTTTTCTTTCTCCCACTTTAGGGCTCTACCAGTTCAACAGCCTCTCCTCCAGTGTCCACCCCTGTCACAGGACACAAGCGAATGGTCATACCAAACCAACCTCCTCTAACAGCTACCAAAAAGTCTACATTGAAGCCACAGCCTGCACCCCAGGCTGGACCCATCCCTGTGACTCCAATTGGAACACTAAAACCTCAGCCTCAGCCAGTTCCAGCCTCCTACACTACAGCATCCACTCCTTCAAGACCTACCTTTAATGTGCAAGTGAAGTCAGCCCAGCCCAGCTCTCATTACATGGCTGCTCCTTCATCAGGACAGTTTTATGGCCCAGGGCCCCAGGGCTATAATACTCAACCATTTTCTATCCCTGGACAGTGTCCACCTCCTTCAACACGAGGCGGCATGGATTATACATATATTCCACAACCAGGAATTCAGCCTGAACCTGGGTATGGGTATGCCCCCAACCAAGGACGATATTATGAAGCTTATTGCCCAGCAGGTCCTGGCTATGGGGTCAAGAATGATCCTGACCCAGCTTATGGTCAACCAAATCACCCAAATACCTGGAAGCGGGAACAAGGATATACTCCTTCTGGAATAGGGAACCAGAACCCTACCGGAATGTATCCAGTTGGTGGTCCCAAGAAGACTTATATCACAGATCCTGTTTCAGCACCCTGTGCACCACCACCACAACCAAAGGTAAGAAATGTGCTCACATAGGGAATACAGAAGTGCTTATCTTAGCCTTTGTTTCTCAAACTAACAGAGCCTAAGGCAAAAATATATGAGTTACTCTTTCATTTCATAAAGTTCAATCCCAAGGAAGTGTGAGTTTAAGGAGAAAAGGAAGGAGATCCTTTTGTTGATATTGGGATATGTCACCGATACGGTTACTGTTTAGTGTTAAGTGCAACTAATTGTGCAATTTTGAAAGATAATTGTTCAAATGACATTCCTAACTATAGTGCCTCAAAACAATTTAGGGGAAAGAAGGAAAAAATATCTTGCAGTTCTTTATCTTCTGTTGGTTAAAGCTTCACTCTCTGGATCAGAAACATGCTCACACTTAGATGTTGCATTTACATGGAGAAAAATAGACCTGCAACATCTCTTTATAAATATTAAAGGTTTTTTACTTATTTTGAATTAAATATGACTTTTTTATTGAGGGGATATTGGTTTATAACACTGTATATGATTTAGGGGAATAGAGTCACTCCTCTTCAGATGTATGTCCCCAAACCCCCCACCACCAGTGCACCCATTATCCTTTACCCTAGACCATTGGGTCTCCTACCCTCTTTGTTCCTACTCTTGCCTTCTCCCAAGTAGCCTCAGTCTGCAGTCTATGTTCTAGGGTTTGTTTTAGTAGTTCCTTTGTTTTATTTCTCTGTATTCCATGTATGAGTGAAATCATCCAGTATTTCTTGTTCCTTCTGATTTATTTCACTTAACCTTGTCCCTTCCACTTCCATCCATGTTGTCACAAATGGCAAGAATTCGTCCTTTTTATAGCTGAGTCTTATTCCACCACAATTACGTACCAGAATTATTTATAATAACCAAGTTATGGAAACAACATAACTGCCCAGTGACAGGAGTACAATAAGACCATGTTAAAGTTTTGGTTTCATTTTAAATAGTTGTCCTTAATTGTCAGGCTAGACATCCTTTCCCTGTATTAACAGTATAGTATTTTTGTATTAGACCCTGCCAGCCCCAGAAGCTACCAATTCAGAAAAGAAATGAGATTATTCAATTTTACCTCACTTTGGTACAGTGGAAGAAACTCCCCTATGGAAACTTAAAGGTTTAGCTTTTGACTACTGTTGTCGACACACAAGTTCAAAATGCTTTGCAGTTTTGCCCTGTCCACAACAGCTTGACTGACAGGATGATTGAGTGTTATTCCTAAGGGAGTGAATTAGGACTTGCATTGTTTAAGAATCCTATCACCCCTCCTAGGGAAACACAAATAAAACAGCAGAAGTATGTCTAGGTGGAAAGAATAACCTGGTGAGAAGTACTGAGTCATTCCTCAAGTTTTTTGTTTTCGCATCCCGTCACTTGGCACTCTGGACAGTGTATCTCCAACATTTGGAATCATTTTAGGAATGATGTAGGAAAAAAGATCAGTTCCCAAAGCAAGAATTCAATCTAAGATGTTGCATCAAACCATATTGCTAGCATTTAGTCTGTCTTCAACCTACTCAGGGTGATGGAATGAACTTTTATTAACCACTCATCAGAAAGCATGAAACTTTATTTTCATGCTTGGAATAAGGTTATTATTCAAATTGATTCTGATATATTATTGCAGATTCTGGGTATCAGTGGATTTCATGTTTGTTTTTTTTTTTTTTTTGAACAATTTTGAAACACTTGGTTTTCAACAGTATTCTGTGTTTTAACACCATATTCAATTGGCCATTTTAAATATTAAGATCAAATCATGCAATTTCTCTGTGATTAGTAATTGTTTGGCTTGGGGTGAGACTTAACCATTTATCTATGTTTTGGGAAAAGGGAGAGAGGTTGGCAAAGCTATAGATAAAAATTCTGCATGTGTTATAGGAGCATTGGGGAATGAAGTGTGGCCCCATGCACAGATGGTCCTTGAGCAGAACAGTATTCAACTGCATCTGTGCACAGAGGACCTTTATTGTCCTGATGTGGACTTGACTTGGCTTAGTAATCTGATGCTGACTTGAGAAATGAGCTCCTAACTCTAGTCCTATTTCCTCCCTTGCCATTCTTCTTTCATCTTGAGAAAAGCCTGCGGACCTCTCTATGTCACACTTATTTTAACCTCAGTAGAGTGGTAGAACCTCATTTCACTAAGTAATGAATGATTGCAAAGGACTTGGAAATTTCAAAGGATTGAAAAATTGTCAAGTGAATATTTTTTAGCTTTTTCACCAGATTTTTTTTTTTTTTTTTTTTTTTTTTTTTTTTTTTAGTCACTGATGGAAAACTTATCTTCTCTGCCTTAAAACAATCTTTTGTTCTATGGTGAATTCTTGAGGAATTTGGCATTGAACCCGTGAAGAAAAATACTTAAAAATATGAAAGAAATCAGTCTCCCCTGCATTTTAGGTGAACTGCTTTATATTTCCTACATCATAACACATTAAAATAAGAGAGGAAGGAGAAAGTATGAGGAAAGAAAGAAAAGGAAAAAAAGAAAGGAATGGAGTGAAGAAAAGGATGAAAAAGGAAGGAGACAAAATCAGAACCTGAAAGTCTTGGGAAATGATTATGTTTGTATTCCCTTAATGTGCTGAGCAGTGAATTTGCATGCTACAGTAGAGCATAATGTGTCTCCTGTACCATCTGAGCTGAGTTCCTTGAAAAATATTGTTATAAGCAAGTCTTTATAAGGCAGAAATGCTCCCTTCTCACTGGAAATCCTCTTAAAGACACAGTGGAATCTTTGTGCTGTTTTACGAAAGCTAATATCTGCTTGCTGCTTTGTAATTCTTGGCATTTTTTGCTATGTGTTATCTTCATCCTTGTGAGGTGGGAGGTGTATTTTATCTAATATTCAGATAAGGTACATCAGCTTGAAAGTCCCCCAGAAGTAGGTCCTAGAAGCCATTTTTCAGTCTCAGGTAAGGAGTGACAGTGTTGCTGTAGCACCTCCTTCCTAGCTTATGTCATCTTCACCTCCATTAAAGAGACAAGTATTTGCCCATAGAATTTATTTTTTTTTTTTTTATACATTTTATTGTTATATTCCCCATACAATTGCAGCCCCCCCATTCTGACCCCAATCCCTCCCCCCCGCCCCCCCCTAAAAGTGTCTCTGGTTCATAGTTTTTTGTTGATTTTGATTTTCACTTTCTTATAGTTATTCATTTTCCTGGTCCCTTATTTAAGTTTTCTAGATCCTGCTATGAGTGAGACCATCCGGTATTTTTCTTTTTCTTTTTGGCTTATTTCGCTGAGCATGATCCCTTCCAGCGCCATCCATGTTGCTGCAAATTGCATGTGTTTATCTTTTTTGAATGCTGAGTAATATTCCATGGTATATATGTACCACATCTTCTTGATCCAGGCATCTATTTTTGGGCATTTGGGTTGTTTCCAAAGCTTAGCTATTGTAAACAGTGCTGCTATAAACATAGGGGTGCAGGTGTTCTTTGGAATTGATGTTTCTGTGTCCTTTGGGTAAATACCTAGGAGTGGAATTGCTGGATCATATGGAAGCTCTATGTTTAGTAGGTCCAGAAATCTCCACACAGCTCTCCACAGTGGTTGGACCAGTTTGCACTCCCACCAACAGTGCAGAAGAGTTCCTTTTTCTCCACACCCTCGCCAACATTTGTTGTTGCTAGTTTTTTTAATATGTGCCATTCTCACTGGTGTAAGATGGTATCTCATGGTAGTTTTGATTTGCATTTCCCTGATGGCAAGTGATGTTGAACATTTTTTCATATGCCTGTTTGGCCATTTGCATTTCCTCTTCAGAGAAGTTTCTTTTTAGCTCTTCTGCCCATTTTTTGACTGGATTATTTTCTTTGTTGTTGCTGAGTCTCATCAGCTCTTTGCAGATTTTGTGATCAGTCCTTTATCATTAGTGTTGGGTGCAAAAATGTTCTCCCAGTTGGTGGGGTTTCTCTTTGTTTTTGTTATTGTCTCTTTTGCTGTGCAGAAGCTCTTTAATTTGATGTAGTCCCAGCTGTTTATCTTTGCCTTCACTATCACTGCTTTGGGTGATGTGTCTGTAAAGATGTCTTTGATGTGCAGATCACGTAGTGTTTCGCCTATATTTCCTTCTATATATTTTATGGTTTCAGGTCTTATGTCTAGTTCTTTAATCCATTTTGAGTTGATTTTTGTGTATGGTGTGAGGTAGTGGTCAAGCTTCATTCTTTTGCATGTAGCGACCCAGTTTTCCAGCACCATTTATTGAACAAACTTTCTTTGCTCCAATGCATAGTCTTTGCTCCTTTGTCAAAGATTAGTTGACCATAAATCTGTGGATTTATTTCTGGATTTTCTATTCGATTCCATTGGTCTGTATGTCTGTTCTTGTTCCAATACCATGCAGTTTTGATGATTATGGCTTTGTAGTATAGTTTGAAGTCTGGGAGTGTAATGCCTCCATTCCCTTTTTTTTTTCAGGAGAGCTTTGGCTATTCGGGGTTTTTTGTGATTCCATATGAATTTCATCAATAATTGTTCTATTTCTTTGAAGAATGACATTGAAATTTTGATTGGAATAGCATTGAATCTGTATATTGCTTTTGGAAGGATGGCCATTTTAATAATGTTTATTCTTCCAATCCACGAGCAGGGGATGTCTCTCCATTTCTTTGTGTCTTCTTCTATTTCTTTTAACAGTGTTTTATAGTTTTCTTTGTATAGGTCCTTTATCTCTTTTATTAGATTTATTCCCAAATATTTGATTTTTTTTGTTTCAATAACAAAAGGATGGTTTTTTTGATTTCTTCTTCTTCAGATTTATTGTTTGTGTATAGGAAGGCTACTGACTTTTGCGTGTTGATTTTGTATCCTGCCACTTTACTGAACTGATTGATGAGTTGAATTAGCTTTTCTGTGGAGTTTTTGGGGTTCTCTATGTATAATATCATATCGTCTGCAAATAGTGATAGTTTGACTTCTTCTTTTCCTATTTGGATTCCTTGGATGTCTTTCTCTTGTCTTATTGCCCTGGCTAGGACTTCCAGTATTATATTGAAAAGCAGTGGTGAGAGTGGACATTCTTGTCTTGTTCAGATCTTAATGGAATTGCTTTCAGCTTTTCACCATTGAGAATGATGCTGGCTGTTGGCTTGTCATAGATGGCCTTTATGATGTTGAGGTATGTTCCTTGTATCCCAAGAATTTCAAGGGATTTTATCATGAATGGGTGTTGCACTTTGTCGAAAGCTTTCTCAGCATCTATTGATATTATCATATGGTTTTTATATTTCTTTTTGTTGATGTGTTGGATAACGTTGATTGATTTTCGGATGTTAAACCATCCTTGTGCCCCTGGAATGAATCCTACTTGGTCGTGGTGAATTATCTTATGGATACATTGTTGGATTCTGATGGCTAAAATTTTATTGAGGATTTTTGCATCAGTGTTCATTAGGGAGATTGGCCTGTAGTTTTCCTTTTTAGTGTTGTCCTTGTTCGGTTTTGGTATTAGTGTGATGTTGGCTTCATAGAACGTGTTTGGTATTGTCCCTTCCTTCTCAATTTTTTGGAAGAGTTTGTGAAGGATAGGCACTAATTCGTCTCTGAATGTTTGGTAGAATTCATTTGTAAATCCATCAGGTCCTGGGCTTTTGTTTTTGGGGAGGTTTTTGATTACCATTTCAATTTCGCTAATTGTAATTGGTCTGTTTAGGTGTTCTATTTCTTCTTTATCTAGCTTTGGGTGATTGTAGAGTTGTAGGAATTTGTCCATCTCCTCTAGATTATTAAACTTATTTCCATATAACTGTTCATAGTAGTTACTGATTATTCTTTTGATTTCTGCTGTGTCCGTTGTGATTTCTCCTCTTTCATTGATGATCCTGTTTATTTGTGCTTTCTCCCTTTTTTCCTTTGTGAGCCTGGCTAGGGGTTTGTCTATTTTATTGATTTTTTCAAAGAACCAGCTCTTGGTTTCATTGATCTTTTGGATTGTTTTTTTAGTTTCAATTTCATTTATTTCTGCTTTGGTTTTTATTATTTCTTTTCTTCTACTGGTTTTGGGGTTTTTTGTTGTTCTTTTTCTAGATCTTTGAGCTTCGAGATTAGGTTGTTTCTTTGAGTTCTTTCTTGTTTCTTGATGTGAGCTTCTATTGCTATATATTTTCCTCTTATTACTGCTTTTGCTGCATCCCATACATTTAGGATATTGGTGTCCTCCTTGTCGTTCAATTCAAAAAATTTTTTAATTTCTTCTTTGATCTCCTCATTAGTCCAGTGGTCTTCCAGTAGTGTGGTTTTTAATCTCCATGAGGTAGGAAAGTTCCTTGCCTTCTTTTTATGGTTTAGTTCTAGTTTGATGCCTTCATGGTCAGAAAAGATGGTTGGTATGATTTCAATCTTGGTGTATCTGTTGATGTTTGTCTTGTGCCCCAGTATGTGATCGATCCTGGAGAATGATCCGTGTGCGCTTGAGAAAAATGTGTACTCCGTTTTTTTGGGGTTTAGTGTTCTATAGATGTCTGTTAAGCCCAATTGCTCTAGGTCCTTATTTAGAGCTTTGGTTTCTTTACTTATTTTTTGTCTTGTTGATCTATCCATTGTTGATAGTGGTGTGTTGAAGTCTCCCACTACGTATGTGTTTTCTCTGATGTCTGTTTTCAGAGAAGACAACAGTTGTCTGATATATTTTGGTGCTCCTTCGTTTGGTGAGTATATGTTAATGAGTGTTATTTCTTCTTGAAGTATTGTCCCCTTGATCATAATGTAGTGACCATTGGGGTCTCTTTTTATCTTTTTGAGTTTGAAATCTGTTTTATCTGATATAAGTATAGCTGTTCCTGCTTTCTTTTTTGGCCCATTTGCTTGTAGGATTGTTTTCCATCCTTTGACTTTGAGCCTATTTTTATCTTTTGTAGCTAAATGTGTTTCCTGGAGACAGCAAAAGGTTGGGTTTTGTTTCTTAATCCAGGCTGCAACTCTGTGTCTTTTTATTGAAGAGTTTAGTCCATTTACATTTAGAGTTAATATTGATATGTTAACATCTGTATTTGCCATTGTGTTTGTCTTTCCTTTGATTTTATTTATTTATTCTTTTAATAACTTTTTTTTTTTTTGGCCTTCTTTCATTGTTATTCGTCCCTCTGAGGTTCTGGCTTTAGGACTCCTTGTAGTATTTTTTGGAGTGGGGGTTTAGTTGCAATGAAATTCCGGAGTTTCTCTTTGTCTGGGAAGGTCCATATTCTTTCTTCAAAGAGGAAGGAGAGCTTTGCGGGATAGAGTATTCTTGGTTGGCATCTGTTTTCTTGGAGTCTGTTGACTATGTCCCTCCACTCTCTCCTTGCCCGTAGTGTTTCTTCGGAGAAGTCTGATGTCAGCCTGATTGGCTTTCCTTTGAATGTTATCTGTTTCTTCCCTCTTGCCAGCTTCATTATTTTTTCCTTGTCCTGGATTCTTGGGAGCTTTACTATTATGTGTCTTGCTGTATTTTTTCTTTCGTCGTGGAAGTTTGGTGTTCTTCTTGCTTCTTGTATATCAATTTTCAGCTCCTTCTTCACATTTGGGAAGTTCTCTTCAATTATCTCTTTGAATATTTTCTCTGTTCCTACTTCTCTCTCCTCTCCTTCTGGTATTCCTATAACTCTTATATTTCCTTTCCTCATGGAGTCAGATAGTTCCCGAAGTCTTTCTTCATTCTTTTTCCTTCGTACTTCTCTTTCCTTTTCTGTTTTGGTTCTTTTTATTTCTGTGTCTTCAAGAGCACTTATTCGTTCTTCCATTTCATCAATTCTGCTTTCATTGCTTTTCCCAGAATTCTTTAGTTCTTCCACTAATTCTTTGATCTCCTGCATTTCTTTTACTTCCCTCTTTAGGGACTCAATTTCATTCTTCTGATCGTTGATTATTTTTCCTTATCATTGTTTTCCTTTATGACTTCTGTCAGTTTTTTAATCACGGCAATTTTAAATTCTCTTTCTGGAAGGCTCAGAAGTTCTTCCAAGTTGCTGTCGTTGCCATCTGGGGGCTGGTTTTCTTTTTGTGGTGTGCTTTTTCTCTGGAGAGTTGCTAGGTTGCGTGTGGTTCTTCTCCTCCCTACTGTCTGTTTTCTAATTTGCCGTATGCGTTGGGACACTGTGTTGTTGGGACTGGCCGGCATCTTGGGTGGGCTTCTCTTCTCCCCTCTGGTTCCTCCTGGAGTCATCTGTCAGTTTCTAGCAGTCTTTATTGGAGAAAGGTCCCTGTCCTAAAATGTCGATGTGGGGACACACTCCCCTGTGCGCCTGGTCTGCCCCAGCGGTGGGTTCCTGCTCCCCCTCTGGGCTTGGACTGCAGGCCAGAGGGGGTCTGGCGTGGGCGAACTTCCCCCGCTCACCTCTGGCTCCTGAGGAAGCCTTCTGCAGGTAGTCTTTACTGAAGAAATGTCCCTGTTCTAAAATGATGATGTGGGACACACTCCCTGCGCGTCCGGTGTCAGGCACACTCTTCTGCGTGCCTGGTCTGCCCTGGCTGTGGGTGCTCGCTCTCCCTGTGGGCTCAGACTACTTGTTCGGAAGGGGCCGGGTGTGGGCTAAATCCCCAGCTGGCCACTAGCTCCTTCAGGAGCCTGTGCTGTCTACAAGTCGCTAGGTGGCGCCAAAGATCTCTCCTAGAGCCCTTGGGGAGCTGATTTTCCACGCCGTGGGACAGGGAGCAAAGCGGGGATGGTAGGGTACACCTCAACGGCTTTGGGGTGCTGTGTCTGCCTTGTGCCCCACCGTCGTGGGGAACCCACGCCCCTAATTTCGTGCCCCGGGTCTCAGTTCCAAAGCCCTCAGTTCCAGGACGCGGGCTGTAGCCCAGTTCAGTGGCGCGGGAAGGGCGCCTTTTGCACTGCTCCCGTGCCTGGGCGCCTGGTTCCTGCTTACTCAGGGAGGGACCTTCACCTCAGTGAGGACCTCCATGCCTCCCCGCAAGCCTAGGTCGTCTCCCAAGCCTAGGTCGCAGGCGCGGGGACCTGGGCAGCCGCGATCCTGGTCTGCACTTGCTTTTCAAGCGCGCCGAGCGCGCCGCTATCCGCGCAAGCTTACCGGCAGCCCGGGCTGTGTGCGCGTCTCCCGGGGTCTTTGTTCTTCTCTAATGGCGCCCGGAGCCGTTCGCTCACCGCAGCGGCGAATCCTGCAGGGTTCTCCACAGCTCCAGTTCACGGGGTGTGGTGGCTGAAATAGTTCCTTTCCACTCACAGTCCCGCTTGCTGCGTCCGTTTTTTCTTGTTGGCCGTTTTGGTTTGTTGTTTCCTCCCCTCTGCCGGTCGGAGAGTGCCGCCTCTGTGGGCGGGGGAGGGGAGCAGGGTTCTGCGCTTCCCTCCCTTCTAGTCCTCTTTTATGGCCACTTTCTTCTTTGGGCAGTTTGCTGGAGTCACCCGTTTATCTTCCGTGTCCCAGTTCTCACTGGGACCTGCCGCTTTTCCTCCCTATTCACTTTTTTTAATGGGAGATCTTACTCGCAGCGTCTCCTCGCCGCCATGTTGCTCCGCCCCCCTGCCCATAGAATTTAAAAGGCATTGGTGTGTGTATGCCAAGGAATTGAGGAATCTTACCTATTGAGTGATATAGACTAAAATCATCCTTTATTTAAATGTCCTTGGAAAATCCTTCAGAAAGGTGAGATAAACAAGGCAAATTTCAGTAACTAAGTTTTTCTTATTTAGAGCATAGAATATTATTCTTTATTTAGTTTTTAAATATGAGGTATATTTAATGGGTCAGAGAAGAAAAGTAATGGTTATGAACTGTGAACTTCAGTGTCGGAAGTCCTCCAAACCTGTAATTTCTTAAGATTGAGAAAATATTTGAGAATGGTGATATAGCAGAATTTGAAAATTGCAAATAACAATATAATGTTTAAAATTTCTCTTCCTTGTGGGCTTTACATACACCATTAAGAGTTGGTGGCATTTTGGAGCGAAGTATCTTGATGATAATTCCTGTGCTAAATCTCTCTCACTTTTAGGGTCAGAGAAACAAAAAAGAAGAGAAGGTTAGGGTGGGGAGATCAATGATGCAGAGAGATGCCTCGGGTCAGTTGCTCATACCTGAGTATGTGTGAGGATGAAAATGGAAGTGAATGCCTTGTGGAGACCTGTAAGGGTAATATTAGCAGTTCCCTTTGTAGAGAGCTGTCTAGAATCTGAAGTACTTTGCACACCTACAAAATCTATGAGCATTAAGCACAGACAGAGCTTTACTGTCTCCTTCAATGATGAGGCTTCAAAAGCTCAGCAATGAGAGCCACTCATTTAAGGTCAAATGTCAGATTCATGGACAGTCATAACCACAGTGTGGGTCTTCTGAATGTTGTCCTGGGGCTTTCCACTTGGCAAACCACTGGATCTTTGCAAGCATTAGTGTTTGGATGGTGGGAGTGCCACCTCTGTACCCCCAACCACTGTGTGCACCCCACTATGTCCCACATGGTCTCCAGCTATTGTGGAGCTGGATGCATGAGCTGGTCAATAAATTCCTGGCTGGGAATCTTAATGTCTGTACTTCCTATTCTCCACCAACAAGTACAATTTATCTATGCTTCTTCCTGCCTTCTCTCTTTCTAGCCCCTCTACCTCTCCACCCCAGAGTTCAGAGATGCTTTGTGTTCACTGGTGACACTACCCCTAGTTCTCCACCCCTGTTCATCCTGCATAGACTATCACATTAATAAATTATGTACACACTCTTTTTTACTTTCTATACTTGCAAAATGTCCAATGACTACTGATTCATAGTCTCTCACCAATTGTTTTGAAGTTTAATGTACACATAATAAAATGTGCCCATTTTAGCTGCATAAGGCAGTGAACCTTTGACAAAATATGTGCGCCTCTACAACTACCACCAAGAGAGAACCTTTCAGCTATTGCAGAGGCTCCTTCAAGCCAAATTGCAATCAATCCCCTTTACACTCACCCCAGGCAACCAGTTGCTTTCTAGCATAGATTATGTTTACCCTTTGTAAAGTTCTACATAATAAGAATTATATAGTATATACCCTTGTGTCTTGGGCTTCTTTTACTAACTATATTTTTTATTCATAGCTGTTGTTGTGTATATCAATAGCTTATTCATTTTTATTGCTAATTAGTATACTGTTGTATGGAGATGCCACATATTATTCATCCATTCACTTGTTTGGGGGTAATTTTTATTTTCCATTTTTTTTTCATTAGGACGTGTTTATTTTTGATTCTTATATTTTCATTTTTAAATATGTGTTGACTTTACAATCAGGTTTTAATTTCAAATATCTTTTTATTTGGAATTATATATAATGCTGCCATGAACATACGTGCTTGTCAAATTTTTGCTCCATTTTTTTAATTGGAGTGTCTTTTGATTGAGAGTTCTAAGAGTGTATTATATATTCTGAATAAGAGTCCTGAGATACCTGAATTGCCAATATTTCTTCCTAGTCTGTCTTGACTTTTCATTTTGTTAATAATGGTTCTCTGAAGAGCAGACCTTTTTAATTTTAATGAAGGTCAGCATTGCATATTTGCCTTCTGCAGTTTGTGTTTTCTGTTTCTGTGAATATTTTTGTGTCCTCATGGTAACAAAGATTTCATTCTATGTTTTCTTTTAGACTTTCTACAGGTAAATTTTGGTTATAGGTCTTCAAGCTAATTCTTAAAGGTCAGAATTTTTTATTTTTTTCCTTTCTTTTGGAATATCCAGTTTTTCCAATATGATTTGTTGAAAAGACTGATTTCTTCCACTTAATTACCTAGATATGTGTGACAAAAATCCATTGACTGTGTATGCGTGGGTCTAGCTGGGCTCAGCTCTAGTCCATTAATTTATATGTCCATCCTTAAGCCAGTGTCGTACTACTGACTTTTATAGTAGATTTTAAAATCTGGCAGTATAGGTTATCCAACTTTATTCCCTTTCAAAAGATTTTTGATTACTTGAAATCCTCTCCACATAACTTTTAGTATCATCTTGATCATTTCCACAAAAGAGCCTGCTGTGATTTTAACTGAGATTTTGTTGACTCTATAAATCAATTAGAAAAGCACTGATATCTTTACAGTGTTGACTCTTCCAGCCCATGACCATGGTAATCTCTCATTTATATTTTCATTGATTTCTCTCTATAATGTTTTCTCATTTTGCACATTTTTTTATTAAATTGTCCCTAAGCATTTCATATTTTGAAAACTATTGTGAATGGCATTTTAAAAATTTCAACTCACAATTGTTTACTGTTAGTATAGAGAAAAATCTTTAATTTTTGTTTATCAAGCTTATATCATAAGACTTAGTTAAATTTTATAGTTTTATTTGATTTTTAAAGACTCCTTAGGCTTTTCTACCTTATCACTTCTTCTGCAAATAAATTACTAATTCAGTTGCTTCTTCTTTATTTATGCATACAAGAACCGCGGTACAGGTCAGAGGTGTGGAGGATGAGAGAATTCACCAGAGACAGGGTGGGAAACAGAACAGGCAGAATGACTGAAATACACTGCTGAGGGGAGCAGAAGGAGAGTCAGGAGACATCTACTGCACCATGTGGGTCACCTCCCTTGCTGGGGATCAAACTCGTGCTGCAGTGGCTGCAGCTAGCTTCATAGGTTGCGTCTTAACTCCTTGCACCACCATGGAGTCCCCACAGTTGCTTATTTCTTTGGTGGCTAAGAGTCTATAAATTTCCTGTGTTTGGGAGATTTAAATCTTGATTGAAGAAGAAAGTTTCCTACAAATTTGAAGGATGAAAATTGGGAAAAATGATAAAATTTTACTCTCTGCTTTTCTCGGTTTGCTTGTTGCAATTGTCAGACCAGCTTCAAAATTCTAGATCATAACAGCTTAAATTTATAAGGAATCTGAAGCCTAAAGAGTTACAATGACTTTGAGTTATACAAGTTATAACTAACTCTTCTTTAGAAACTAAGTCTTCCTTCTATATCACACTTTACATCAGTTCAAGACTGGTAAGGTGGGAAGTATTAAGCACTATTAAGAGTGTAATAACTGTTGCCAAAAGGATCTTATCTCCAAGTCAAAAACCTCCATCATCAGTTTTGTAAAGCCTCATAATATTAGAAAATGGCTATTCTAATGTTCCTTGTTTTTTCTTACAGTTGCTACTGTAAAAAGATTTATTCATTGGCTCTGCATGATTAGGACTCAGTTAGCAATCTCTTTTTTTTTTTTTCCCTGTTTTTAAAAGCTTTCAAGACAAATATCCCAGAAATGCATGTGTATATTAGTTTTTATTTTATTCATCTGGCATTTTTCATGCACTTAAATGTTTAAAAATATCCCAGGCTCCTAATCTTTTTAGAAAATAAAGTAAGTTCGATAAATAATTCTAGCAATACGTAACCCCTTGCATTTACAGAGAACCCACTTCACCTTTTGTCTTTGTTTTCTTTCATTTCTGTAGCAAAGCTACTGCTTGACACATTTAACAGGTCCCTCTAGGAAGTTCATTTCCTCCTTGGCCAGCTACAGACACTCACACTGTCCTATTTCAAAGAAGGCACTCTAGTGTTTTCTTCCCCAGCAAACAAGAGAGCTTGACCATTACTGATACATAAAGTCTTGTAGTAAAATTTAAAAATGTAGTTCATACCCAGAATATTGTTAGTTAGTATCCCAAAATGAAAGTCAAATAGTTGACTTTATAAGAGTGACCATGTCTCAGAAATATTTATTTATCTGATTTTCTGGAGTATGGAAAACCCACCTTTTAGATATGCTCTCAGCAAACAATATGGTGTTTGCTCTATTTTATCCTTGCAATTCAGTGAATACTCTTCAGAAAATATGATTTGTTTATTTCAGGATACTTACTTAAAATAACATTTTGAAATACATAATAATATGTGACATTTTTATAACTGCTTACAAAATTTAGCAAATACTCATATAAAAGGAAAAATGTTACATGTTGGAAAGCGACTTGTCTAGCATCTCTCTCAGGCCGAACTCCAGAGGTAGGACGAGGGCCAAGATCTGCTGACTGCCCGCTCAGTGCACTTTCTACTCTGCAACACTTGCTTCCATTCGTAGCTCTCTGATTCCATGTGCCAGTTCACTTTACAGTTAGTCCAAGACCAACTTTTCCTTGGCCCAGCAGTTTATAGAACAAAACTTTAGGACAAGTCTGGAATATAGCACTCGTTTAACATTATTTAAAACCCAAGGTTCTCTGTTTTCATAATACCTACTGATAGAAAGTATCTAATATCCAAGCTGAGTTTGGGTTCCAAACTACAGTAAGTCCTTACTGCATATGGACAGATTCTTAGAAACCGACTTTAATAAAATGATTTAAAAAATCAATTAAAAAATAGGCTAGTTGATATTCACAACAGTTTAGTCCCTATGGCATATTTCTGGTCACAAAACAATATTTTGTAGTCAGTCATTTACTTTCCAACTCTCTTACTCCAGTTCAGGGTGTGAGGTACCTAGAACCTACCCCCGCAGCTCAGAGCACAAGTCAGTGCCCAACTGTGGACAGGACACCTACCCTTCTCAGGGTGTGTGTCCACACTGCATACACACACAGACACACACACACACACACACACTTTTATACTGGGGTGATATAGACACACCAGTGAGCCTAATGTGCACATCTTTAGGATGTGGGAGAATACTGGAGTCCTTGGAGAAAACCTACTCAAGCATTAGAAGAATGTGCAAACTTCACATAGACAAGGGCCTTGGCAATGAATATTTTTTTATCAGCATTGTAATAAAATAACATTGAACAAAATGATGTTATCTGAGGATATGCTATAAAAGAAGCTTGTGTGTGATGATATGGAAGATGTTGATATGGAAGTACTTTCTGACTATAAAATATTAGACCCTTGTGACAGATTATGACATTTCGAAGAAAGTAAGCTGAAGGAGGAAGGATTAAAAATTTAAGTGATATATGGGTCTGTTAAATATTTTAAAACTGTAAGCACTATAGCTGCTAATATTGTTGAGTATTTGTATTAGGGACTTTGCTATTCACTTTCCTAGATTAGTTCATACCTTTTTCTAAGTACACTTTCAAATAGAGAGTGGTATTTTTATTTTGCAAAAGAAAAATGAAACCTGGAGAGATTGAGCTTGCCAATATGAAACTTTCTGCTGTAATCTTTCATGAATATAAACAAAATGTTAAAGAAAAAGATCAATTTTATTGGACACATGATTTCATTCACACATTCTTTAAAAAAAATCAGTGCCTATTTGCTTATATTTTGGTGCTGGGGTTGCAATAAGAGGGTAAAAAATACTTTTCTCTAATGGTGTTTTCACAAGAGAGAAAATAAGGCATAAGTAAGTTATACTTGCTCTCTAAATAAATGGATTTTAATAATGAGGTACAGAGTAAACCATTTAGGTAGTCAACTCAGCAAAGTCTTTGAAGTGGTAAAATTTGAACTAAACCATGATTAATGTAAAAGAACCAGCTATCTGATATCTGAGAGAAGAATATTCCGAGCAAGGGACAGCATGGGCAAGTCTTCCAAGCTTAGTATTCACAGGAATACAAAGCAAGCCATGATGTCGAGCAGAGTCAGTGACAGAGAATGGACTACACTGAGGTGGGAGAGGTAAATGTAGTCCAGATCTTATGGGACGTGGTAAAGATTTTGTCTTTATTCTCTGTGAAATGCAAATCCAGTGGAGCATTTTTAGGAAGGATGAGGCTCAATAGGTTAACAGGAACATTCCTCTAAACAGCAGGTATCCTGCTGGTCTCCTCATGCAGTTGCCACTCTTGTGGCAATACAATCAATAGGGACACATAATGATTGCTCCTCAGGACTTCATGTTCACACCAAACACCACCAACCTTGGCATGAGCATCTTATTATTGCCTTGATTTTCCTTCCTCCTCCTCCCTCTATCCTTCTTCAGGTTACCATTGCCTTTAAATGACTTCTGTGATACTTTTCAGCCTCCATAATGGCTCTCTATGTAAGTTATCCAAAGTGTGTATCAAGAGGGGCTGCTTTGGGGCCTCCCTGGTCACGCAAAGAGTTAAGACACAACGTGTGAAGCTAGCCACAGTCACTGCAGCACAAGTTCAATCCCCAGCCAGGGAGCTACCCACATCTTGCAGCAGACCTCTCCTGGCTTGCCCACTGCTCCTCTCAGCAGTGTATTTCAGTCAATCTGCCTGTTCTGTGCCCCACTCTGTCTCTGGTGAATCCTCTCACCCCCTGCACCTCTGGCCTATACCCCAGTTCTTGTATGCATAAATAAATTAATTAAAAAAAGAGGGGCTGCTTTCCCAGCACCAATATCGGGGCATATTAAGGCCTTTCTGCATGGCTCATGAGCTGCTTACAAAGTGATTCTGTCTAGATTCAATTACTAGACAAGGACAAGTATAATTTAATCGCATTGCTTATTCCATTAGCACAGTCAAGCATACATGAATTATATAGTACTTTTAAGAAAAAAAAGTTGACTTAGATATATGTTTTAGTTATAACTACTAGTGTTACTGTATGCTGCATGTGACAATTTTTTATTTACTTTTAGTAAATAACATATACCATGTAGATGACATTTTTCTAGATGCCAAATACTATATTAAAATCAACTGAAACCAGTTTATCCTCATAGAGTTTAAAGTCTCATAGAGAACAATCAGATGTGTGTTATCAATGACACTGTCCTCTGATTCATCAATGTGATGAATTCATCAATTCTATTTCATCAATGTGATATGATATGAAAAAAATAGGGATAACTTCCTCACTTTTTTAGAAAATAGAGCATTTCCCCTCATGGTCAGGTATATATGAGAAAATAATTCAGACAAAATAGGAATTGTGAAAGTGTTAAAAGAAACCCCTTGAGAAAGTTCTAGTGATTTTCCAAGGAGATAAAAAGAGTTACTCAATTTTGCAAGGCTTCATAGACAATGTGGTTTCTACCATCTTAAATCAATAAGAGATAGGAGTGGGATTAGATTGTTTAATTGTTCAGAGCCTGTAATAGCTGGGAATCAAGAAATCTTCCTTAAGTAGATTTCTTTTTCTTCAAAACTAACTGACTGCCTTAGTGATTTTCCTTATGTCTAATATCTGCCTCAAAAAATATAAATGTTAAAGCTAGCTGACCACTGTCTTTGCTTGTAACAGCATAAAGATCAATTTGCATAACTAAGACACTAACATAACTTTCTATCACTGGACAAAGTTAGGTAAGTACATGCAGTTCAATGTATATTCTATTATAGTAATTCTTAAATACTGAAAATCCATGTTCCCTTCAGAAGCACATTCAAATCACTTGAAGAACTTTGTGATTAAAATGCTATAGTAGCAAATGTCCCTGTATTCTGAGGTTTTAAGATCTGCTTTTAAGGGTGAATGCTATAAATTATCCAAGTTATCTCATAACATTATTCCTTCTTGTGCACTTGTTCATTTAGTCCTCACCAAAAAAAAAAAAAAAAAAAAAAACTATATAAAGAAAATGTTATTAATATCCTGACTTTTTACCAAATGGGAAACTGTTACTTGCCCAACACCCCATGGCCCAAGTTCTTAACCATTATACTATATTGCTTTTTTTATAAAAGGGAAGTTAAAAAAATCTGCACTGATACATAGGAACTGACCTTTAAACTTTGAAATCAGTCACCTCTGATCCTGAGCAGTTTCCATAAGCCAAGCTGCTAAGCATCCCCCCCTTTTAGCGAGAAGCCTTTGGGAGGTTATCTGCCAGTTTCCTAATTGTTTTTCTAATAGAATACTGATAACCTTGTCTCTTCAGTTTCCATCTACCAGTCTGCCCCGCTAGACACTTAGGGAGCAACTGGCCGTGTGAGAGGTGTGATTGTTGTTCTACGGAACAAAGCTAAGGGACAGTGTTGTATAGGCAAATCTAGCCATAGCCTTGAACCCCAGAGAGGAAAGTACTATTGAACTCTAAGAGATGCAAGGTAAACTGAAGATCTCTTTGGAGCCAGTGTGCTGTATCAGCACAGTATCTCCGAGTGAGAAGGAAAGACTTGAAGCAAAACCAATAATGACTGGCTTTTCCAGATAAATACATTTTCACCCAAACATGTGAACCGCTTGCCAAGTGCAAGGAGCAATGCTGTTTTGTATATCTGCATGAAGAATTTGCATCATCATTGAAGAACTAATTGGAAAAGGGCAAGGGAATCGAAAAATATCTAAAATAAGCTACACAATTCAGCCCATTTACATTCGAAATGTAGAGTCAATCCAAAAAAAAAAAAATGAATGTTTCATTTGATGATCACATTTGTCATTTATTCAAAATGAGCCTGTTCTGAGAGAAGATTAAATAAATAAATAAAAATATCGAAAACTGTCATTCTTGAAACCTTTTGGGTAGAACACTGAGTTGCATTTCTACAGGAGAAATGCCAAATGAGTGTGCCTAGGCCAAGTTTGTTTGAAAAGCCTTATTTGGAGAACCATGGGAGTGTGGACTTGGTCACGTGAAAAGCTAGGACTGTTCAGCCTTCTGTGGCTGTTCTATGAGTTCCAGTACCAGGCTATTAATAGGGAGCCAAGCACAAATATGCTGCTGCTTTCTTTTTTTTTTTTTTCTTTAACTACATAGATCATATTTACAAAGGATTCTTTCTTCAGCAGAAGGTTATCAGGTGAGGGGGTGATTGGTTGCCATTTTGTACCCTCTTATTTCACACTTAAATCCATTCCTAATGTTAGCATTCCCTATTCAGAAATAAAAGTCTATTTTTCTATATAAAGTGATAAGCAATTACAAAGTCAAAAAGAAATCCTAGAAATTAAAACAAACTTACCCACTAGTCTTTTGGAACATAATTACCCCAACATATTTGCTCAATGATAGGGAGTTCATAGAATTTTTGATTGTCAGAGATGATGTGTAGCTGATGCTTCTAAGAGCTGTCTTGCTCATTCACAAGAAATTAAAATAGGATTTTAAAACATTTCAAACCTCTAATTTGAGGTATAGAGGATAATTCTCTGTCAACATTGAAAAGTAATTTATCATTGCTTTTGACAAAATAACTGTGAACATTTTAATGTGATACATTTTCATATCCATTGTCTCCTTTGCTCCTCGAAAAAGAATGTGTTGAGATGGACAGAGAATGAATGAACATCCTCTTTTATAGAGGATGACACAATTCTAGAGAAGTCACTTCCCCAGTCTGGCACACTATATAAGTCATAGCACTCTTGTCCTTTGTCTATAAAATCCATTGCATGAAACATTTGGAACTAAAAGAAATCTCAGTTCTCAACTTTTCTGTTTACAGAATGCCCTTGCAGTTGCTTAACATTTAGATTGAAAAATAGGAAATTCATTGAACAGGACATTCAATAAAAGACATAGATTAATATCTAATGATATCTAGGTGTTCTTTAGTATTCCATCTAAGTGGAGTCTGCAGATGGTGACTCTATAGATAAGGTTGCACAGATCTCAGAAAACTAATAAACATTTTGATTCAGTAATACAATTCTATTAACCAGTTAGCAGTTACTCTAATATAAATGACTGTTCAGTATAGAAAGTGTTTGAAAGGAAATATGTATAAAAGTAAAGAACTCTGACAAAATGGCATTCACTTTAGCTACTAAAATTAATACACACAACATGTTTTGTGTGTGTGTTGAGATATGTTCAGATTTTGTATAACCTAAGGCTTTGAAACATAACTTTGGTGAGACCTCTTTAAAAAGTACAAAATTAAGACCAGAAAATTACTTCATTGGTTTGCTAGGGACTGCCATAGCAAAGAACCACATACTGGACAGCTTTTATTTTCTCATCTTTCTGGAACTAGAATTCTGAGATCAAGATGTTGGCAGTGCTGAGTTCTTTTGAAGCCTCTCTCCTAGACTTTATGTGTGTGTTGGTTGTCTTTTTCCTGTGACTTCATGTGGTCTTTCCTCTCTCTGTCTGTGTTTGATGTCTTCTTCTTATGAGGGCAGTCATTTTGGATTTGACCCAAACTAATCATCCCAATTTAACTTAATTATATCTGAAGGCTCTGCATACAGTCAATCATTCATTCTTGGTTAGCACTTCCAGTTGAGGAAGAACATAAATCAACTCATAAAAATTATATAAGAAAATTGATTATTTCAAATGAGAAAATCATATGCAACACATTTTAGATTGCTAAAAGTCTAAAAGGGCATGAAATCAAGAAAAAGGTAACATTTTAATCAAATTTATTTAAATGCCTAATGAGTTTTTTT